>NC_049183.1:12072500-12080000 GCF_009769625.2 Cygnus olor
GGAAGGCTGCTGGCTGCCGAGCCGGCTCCGAGCCTCTCCCGCAGCCCCGGCTGTAAAAGCCAGTAGGAAGCTGTAAGATAAAACACCCAGATTGTGATAAAAGGGGAAACAAGGCGAGGCGAGCTGGCGTCCTGAATGCGAGTCTTGTACGTCTTATTATCAAGTTAATTAAAGCTAGCATCTGACAATGTCACTCGGCTGTAGAAAAAGGGATTTAAATGCAGCGTCTCTCAGGACTGCGTGTCAAGGGCTGCTTTTCATTGAGCTGGTGCGAGTGTTTGGCTGGAGGAACAGCTCTCCGGATTGAAGGGGGTGCCTTTAAAGCAGCAGCAATTGACAAGGAAGCAATTATTAAATTTTGATGTTCAAAAATAAAAAAAAAAAAATAGAAGAAGAAGAAAACGGCTTCTATAATTTGTGTTTTAGATGGAGAGCAATATAAAGAGATATCAAGGCCGAGAGCCATCAAAAGCCTCTCCCCCTCCCCATGAAAGCTTCTCTCAAACACTTTAAGAGAGATTTTTAGAAGCTCGACAAGGATCCTAGAAACATTAAAACAGAAGTCGATTTTAAATGTGCACATTGAAATGCACAGAGCCGCTTACTACGTGGACTTGCACTTGAGGTCAAGTGACGGACGGATTGTATGCTTCTCCATAATAATATTAATTAAACAATTTGCATGCTAATAAGGTAACAATTATCAGGGCTTCTGTTGAAAGATTCAGGTTATTACAACACGCCAATCTGGAGGCCAGGGGTCAGGGAGTGAGAGGCGAGAGAAATTTCAACTCAAATTAACATTCTGTCAGCTCCAGAAAATGGGATAAATAAAGTCGAATTAATTCATTATAATAAAGAGAGAGAGAGAAAAGTCCCCCTTCTCTTATTCTGGGCTGGATTGATTACCATTCTGTATTCAGAAACACGTCCCCCTCGCATTCCTCTCCTGAAATCCGACAGAAAATGAGGCATTTATTGCTACAGGCAAAATTTGGTCCAGTGGACACAGTTTACATTTAGTATTTATAGAGAAAGAAATTAAATTATGGTGAAAAGTGAAGCCCTTGACCCCAGAATTAATACCAACCCCATCATTTTCTTATTTCTGTTAAGGCTGTGTAGTCCAAATTCAAGCTACCTTTTAGCTCTAAGCAGAGGCAGGGAGACCATAATTAAACTAATCTATAGGGGGGAGGGAGGGAGCAGCAATAATACAGCAGTATATTGTATGGCATTCAATTAGGTGAATAAATACAGTTCCGGACAGACAACATAGATTAGAGACTCGACTTCCTTTTTATTTCAATTTTAGCTTCTCTCTCTCACACACTCACACGAACAAGCACTGTGGAATGCATCATCTTGACTGGATATTTTATAACTGGAAAATCTATTTGTATGTTTTCCAGAGATAAAGTGTCTCTCCCTCTTTCCCCTTCCTCCCTCTCTCTCTCCCTTTCCCTTCTATTTCATCATTTTTTCCCCCCTTTTCTCCCCCCCGCCCGCCCCC
The DNA here is from genome assembly GCF_009769625.2 of Cygnus olor. NCBI lineage: Eukaryota > Metazoa > Chordata > Aves > Anseriformes > Anatidae > Cygnus > Cygnus olor. The sequence continues at coordinate 12,074,014 of NC_049183.1, forward strand.
CGACTCGAAGCATTTCATTCCGCACGAACCTCCCAGGAAGATTTAAAGAGTTTGCTCCCCTTTTTGATTTTCCAGCCCAGCTCTTGCTCTCCCTCTCCTCTTTGTTAAACGCCAGCGCCGCCGGGCCCGGCGCTCCTCTCCCCGTCCCTTCCCAGCCCTTCCCTTCCCACCTTCCCGGGGCTCTGCTGGGAAGGGGGCAGGAGGCAGCCCCCCCCCCGACCCCCCCACCCCACTTTTGGGAAGGGCTTCTCCAGGGTCCTGGGGAAGAGGGCTCAAAGCCGGGGCTCCCCCCTCGCCCTCTCTTTCCTGGGGAAACCTTCCCTTGAATTATTAACTGGGGGAGCCCATCAATATTTTATTTGGGCGAAAACTTCGGCGGGGACGTAATTTAATTAGGACGAATTTGGCGGCTGTTTGGAGGCTGTTAATCACTGGCAGGGCGAAGAGCGGTGGGTGTGATGGGCTGCTTCTCCTGCGCGGGGAGGGGATGGCAAGGGAGGGGTGGGAACTTTATTTGGGTCTCATTTTTTTTTTTCCCTTTTCTTAAATTTGCTTTGGCCTCCTCTTTAGGAAGAAGAGGCTGCTCCTAGCTGTGGCTGCGCTCGCGGTTCCAGGCTTATGGTTGCTGCTGGGGAGGGGGGGGACCGTGGCCGAATCGATAGGAGATTGCATTAATTATGATTTCGATTGATATGCTCAAATCTCCTTCTAAACGCCGCAAAAGGCTCTTCCCTTTTCTTTCCCTTCTTTTTTTCTCCCCCCCCCTTTTTTTTTCTTCCCACCTCTCCATCCCTCTGCCCCCCTCCTCTCTCCCCTGTTATAGAGCCGGAGAGGAGATGAAAAGGCTTGTAGTTTTAAATTCAATGTGACAGCTCTGGAAAGAGCGGATGATGAATCTCCTATTATTGGATCAGTCTATTTGCCGCTCAATGTCTCTCTGTAATTGGAGCAACATCACTTTAAAGGTTCAGAGAGTAGAGCATTTCTGGTGAAAAATCCCCACAACACGCCGGTGAATGTTTTAAAGGGAAATCTATTAGTGATTTGGAGAGGGGAGGGGACAAGGGGGAAGAGGGTGGGTTGCGGGGGGGGGGAGGCGGTGTGTGTGTGTGTGTGTGTGTGTGTGTGCGCGCAACTCTTCTGTTTGGTATTTAACCGGGTATCAGGCAGGTCCGTGTGTTCCCCTCCGTCTCCCCCTCGCCCTCCCCTGCCCTCCCCGGGCTGGAGTTCGTCTCCGAGCCCCCCTCGTCTTGTTGTGACAGCTCTGATATTGTTTATTGAGGCTGGATGTCAGGTATAATTAGCAATCGATATGGAAAACGTTTGCTCCCCACACTGGCACGTCTCTGACGTCAGGAGCGATTAACGTTTCTTATTGGTCCCAAATTCCCCCAGCCTGAGCTAATTATTGGGAGCCTGATGTTGATAAAGTTAAAGCGCCCGGGCGCCCTGCAGCATGAGCCCCTCGCCGCGCCGCCTCCTCCTCCTCCGGCAGCAGCACCCCCGGCCCCAGCCGCCCCGCCGCCAGCACCCCCAGCCCCGACGGCACCCCCCGCCGCCGCCCTAAAGCCGCCCCCATGATGGACAGCCGCATCCTGGAGCATCCCCATGCCCAGTTCGGGGGCATGGTGGGCTTCCCTTACCCGCTCGGCCACCACCACGTCTACGAGCTGGCCGGCCACCAGCTGCAGTCGGCGGCCGCCTCCGTGCCCTTCTCCATCGATGGATTACTGAGCGGCTCCTGCGCCGCCTCCGTGGTCAACCCGGCGCCTCTCATCCCCTCGGGCTGTGGGGTGAGCGGGGACAGCCAGCCCTTCAAGCTCGCAGGTAGGAGCGGCCCCGGCCCTATTCCCATCCCTGCCCCGACCCCCGGCCCTATTCCCATCCCTTTCCCTATCCCCGACCCCATCCCTGCTCCGCGCCCCGCTCCGTGCGGGTACCGGGGTGCCTGGAGGAGGAAAGGGGGTGCTGCTACCCTCGGTCCCCCCCCGAGGGGACGGACGGGACGGGCTGGGGGGCAGCGGGAGCCGCCCCCCAGCTCCCAGCGGGCAGCGTGTGCCCCGAACAATAGCGGGGCCGGGCCGCCCCCAAACTTCTCCGCGGTGGGTGCTCGGGCCAGGCCGCCCTTCCCGCTATTTAAAAAATAAAAATAAAATAAAAGGGAGGGGGTGTCGGAGTTTGGGGAACGAATAGCGGTGTTTTTTTTGTCGTTGTTGTTATTTTCCAAGCGCTATAACCACAGGGAAAGGCTCTCCTGCCTTCCCCCGGCCTGCAGCACGGCTATTGTTCAGCTCCGCAAACGGCGCCCCAGCCTCCTTTTATCGAGCCTGGAACATCCTCCCTCCGCTAAAAATAAAAATTAATAATAATAAAAATCCGTTATTATGATCGCGATAATTTCCCCACCCGGCGGATAACGGGCGGGGCAGCCCGGGCCGTGAATCCCGGCACGGCAAAAGCCCGTCCTTGGGGAGGCCGGGGGCCGACGGAGGCTGCGGGGGGCCCAGAAGCTACTGGGGGAGGCCGGAGGCTGCTGGAGGCCCGGAGGCTTCGGGAGGATGGAGGCTGCCCAGCCCCGGGAGGCCCGCGTGGGACCGGAGGCCGTCTGGGGTGGCCGGGGAAGGGAAAGGGAGGGGGGGCCTTTAATTTTAATTTTATTTTTTTTTTTAATTCAACCTTTGGTGGCTGGAGCCTCTATCGGAACTTCTCTCTCTCTCTCTGCCAGCTGGGTGCCTGTGGCGAGCTTCCTTCAGGAATAAATGTTCAGTAAAGTACATTTTCGGAGGAGGCGAGGGCAGATCGGGTTCCTGCCCGTTTTTAGCGCAGGTGTGTGTTATAATCCCGCTATTTTACCAACGTTGCCGAGCACGAAAGTTAAAGGCTCCTGTGAATGGCAGGGAGGGGGGAGAAGGCCCGTCTTCCAGGGAGCTGAGGGTATTTCTGCCTTTTCAGACTCGGGTGACCCGGACAAAGAAAGTCCTGGCTGTAAAAGAAGACGAACCCGCACCAATTTTACTGGCTGGCAGCTCGAGGAGCTGGAAAAGGCGTTTAATGAGAGCCATTACCCGGACGTGTTTATGCGAGAGGCTCTGGCTCTCAGGCTGGACTTGGTGGAGTCCAGAGTGCAGGTAAAAAAACTCCAAACCTCCTCCCCTCCCGTCTCCCCGGGCCGAGATGCTCCTCCGGGAGCCCCAGCCCTGCTCCTGCCGGGGCTCCCCTTTTGTTCCCTGCCCTCGCTCGGTCGCCGCCGGTTCATTTCTATTATTTATTAAAAAAAAAAAAAAAAAAAAGGTTGGCTCGTAGACGGGCCACAAAGCGTGATATTGCAGCCTAGGTTCCTTAACCATTTTTATTTTTCCCCTGTAAATATTTTTTCCTAAACGAGCCGAGGGTGAAAAATTAACATACAAAGCTGAGACTTAATCACGGGTCGGGGTACGCTGGAAAATGGCAACGCAGCTCGCGGGAGCGGCGAGAGCTGCGGGACTCGCTCAACTTCATCTGAGCGGCCTGCTCGGGAGTAAGGGGGGGCTCCATCTCTTTGTTTAAAAATAAAAAAATAAAAAAATTAAATAGGGGTTGAGGCGGGGGATGCGGGATCGCGTCTCCCCGTGCTGCTGTACGTCGCGGTGGCTGCTCCGGCCGGGGGAGCGGGGCGCGGATGGGGCCGGGGGTCGCGTGGGGGCTGCGTGGCCGTGCAATGGGGGGGGGGGGGGGGAACGACACCCGGTTTGCACCCTCGGGGCCGTCCCCCCGGAGCTGAGCCGGCGCCGTTTGCGCGGTGCCTGCAGCGGCTTCTTTTGGCGGTGAGATGCCCGGGCGCCGCTCCCTAAAAAAGCACAGCTCGTCCCGGCGCGGCTCGTCCTCGTCCCCCGACGGCCCTCCCGGGGCGAAGGAGCCGGGCTGGGGTCGTGGAAACGCCGGGGCTGGGGCCGTGCTCGGGGCCCGGTGCTGCCAGCGGAGGGCCGGGGAGGGTTTTCTTTCTTTTTCTCATAAGCTAGACAAATAACATTAATTTAGGGGCTCATCCCACCTCGCTCCGCTCCCCGGGATGGGAAGGAGGTCCGGGCGAGGGGAGCCCCCCCTCTGCCTCTCGCCCGCTTATTGTGCTGTGTTTTATGGCTTTTTGCGAGCTGCTGCGAAGGGATCGGGCCCGGCCCCAGTGCTTCTGCACCCCTGGGCCGCGGGGAAGAGTTGGGGGGGTGGGGGACAACAGCCCTTCCCCCGTCCCCTCCGTCGGTGCTAGCAAGGCGCAGCGTGTGTGTGCGTGAGTGTGCACCCCCCACCCCTTCTTTCTACCCCATTAAAGAGCCGTGGATCTCTCTTGCTGCCTCCCCGGGCCCTGCAGATGGGGGCTGCCGGCACCTCGACGGGGGGGGACGGGGGAGGTCTGAGCTGCGCTGCTCCCTCCCCGCCGCCCTGGCCACCGCGGGGGGCCCGGTGCGCTGGGTGTTAACTGCTTCTCGTTGTTCGGTGTGTAGGTCTGGTTCCAAAACCGCCGGGCCAAATGGAGAAAGAAAGAAAACACCAAGAAGGGCCCGGGGCGGCCGGCTCACAACTCGCACCCCACGACGTGCAGCGGGGAGCCCATGGACCCCGAGGAGATCGCCCGCAAGGAGCTGGAGAAGATGGAGAAAAAGAAACGCAAGCACGAGAAAAAACTCCTCAAAAGCCAAAGCCGCCATCTCCACTCGCCCAGCGGCCTCTCCCTGCACAGCACGCCCAGCTCGGACAGCGACAGCGGCGGCGGGGGGGGGCTCTCGCCCGCCCCCCCGGAGGCGAAGCCCCGCGGGCAGCCCCCTCCGCCTCACCCGCCGCCCCCCGCCGCTCCCTCCGAGCCTCCCCCCGGTGGCTGCGAGCAGACGGCGGAGCCTTTCCACCCCAGCCAAAGAAGCGGGGCCGGGCGGCTCCAGCGGCCCCCCCCCGACAAGGACTGTGCCGCCGCCCCGTCGGGGGACGGCAGCGGAGGCGCGGGGGGGCCCCGCGGCGCCGGCGGCTTCCACAAGCTCAACCCGTTCAGCGTGGAGAGCCTGCTCTCCGACTCCCCCCCCCGCCGCAAAGCCTCCCTGGACTTCCCCAGCCTCCAGCCCTGCGCCCCCCGCACCCTGATCGGCAAAGGACACTTCTTGCTCTACCCCATCACCCAGCCGCTGGGTTTCATCGTGCCGCAGACCGCCCTCAAGGCCAGCCCGGGCCCCGAAGCGGGGCAGCCCCCCCGGGACTCCCCCCTGCCCGCCGCCAACCCGGGCCCCCCCCGGCTTCAGCGCGGAGCCGGCTCCCGTCGGAGCCCAGCCCGGCCCCGGCTCCACGGACTCGACGGCGGGGCCGGCGGCGCCGCCTCCCCCGGCCCCCGGAGCCTCGCCTCGCTCCGCGGCTTCTCACGGCGACCCCGCGGCGGCCGCCCCCGCCGAGGGGGGGTCTTTCCCCCGGCCCAAATCCCCCGTCAGGGCTCGGGATGCCAGCACGCCCAGGGACAAATCGGACTGCGGCCCCGCGGAGGCCGGCGGCCTCGACGGCGAGGAGGTGGACATGGACTGAGCGGGCGAAATTCCGGACAAACCCCGAAAAAAAAAAGCACCGCTTCCCCCCTACACCACCACCGCCGCCTCGAGGTCCGTGAGAAACGGGGGGGTGAAAAAAAAAGCGGGGGGGGGGCAAGGTTCTCCCCCCCCGTCCCCCAGACTTGCCGTTCCCAAAGCCGAGCGTGCCCGCGGGAGGTGGTGGCACAGCCGGGAGAGCAGCTCTTCCTCTCCTTAGAGTTTATCACAGGTCGATTCAGGTGATCAGTTAGAGCTTTTTGGTTTTTATATTTAAAACAGAGAAGAAAAAAAAAGGCGGAAAAAAAAAAGGCAAATTGTTTGTTAAGGCTTAGCAGCAGCTGGACTTTGTGGTGTGACAGAGTGTACCGCGACAACAACGGAACTCCTCAAAACCCTTGTAAAATGCAAAAATGTCTAAGAATATTTATATATGTAAAATTTTTGATA